>NC_060125.1:34836653-34864153 GCF_021461395.2 Schistocerca americana
CTAAAATTGTGTTTTATTCAGTTGCTGTCAGACGGTCCATAAGTGAAATTTATCAATATACCGTAGATCGTAAGACTGTAACGAAAACTGATTAGCTATGTGTTATGTTGCAAACAAAGACCAGTAGACAATTAAATAATACTCGAGACAAAAAAGAACATCAAAATTGTTCCTTAAAATGAAAGAGGGATAGTATGGATAGAAAAAGATGAAATGGGTAGATTTAAAGGTAAAGAAGAACTAAGAATAGAACAGTGCAACAACAGCTCGAAGCCGTGTGCCCACTGAGCTTGTAATACACTGATGAATGTATATTTCTCTGAAGGATTCATTTACCTCTCTGTACAAAATTGGCATATTGCAGACTTATATTGAAATTAATAGTGTTACATGTCTATACATAAATCTGTGAAATCACAAATGGATCTAATATTTGATTAATACAAGAAAATATCCGATTCTTTTTCATATGAAAAACCTCCTTTTTCCAATATTAAATTCTTCAGGAATAATATACGGTTTCAAAGAAACAATGTTGCTAAGCCCAACAACCTTCCTTTTTAATAACCAGATTCATCTTATCAAATGCGTGGGAGCATATACTGCTCAGCACACTTCATTAAACTAAAGTTATTTTCCATGGTTAATTACTTCAATAATCTATAATCCCATCATGTACTTTTATCTCAAAGATTATTTAATGCAATCAGTATCCTTCTTTTACCACAATAAGTACATTATAAACTTTGAGCTCATTCTCTGTTGCAAACATATACTTCATGTTCCAGCTGAATATAGCATACTGTGAATCACAATACAGTTCCTTAACTTTAACTTCATCATCTTCTACATCATATCATTCATATCAGCTTCCAATAAAAGAACATGTCAGTCTCACCTTAATCACCTCATTTATCAAAACACGTAGTCAACTGACAACAAAAATATTCTCCACATTGCAAAAATAAAAATAAAAAAGTTCTGATCATGATTATAACATACATATCATCCAAAATAGAGTCATTCCATACCTATCCATAGCTTTCCTCTCCTATATCTTATGACAGTTTTCAAATACTACCTATGTAGTCTGGAAAAAAAAAAAAAAAAAATCTCTCCGTAGTCAACGTTCTCTTCTAATGACTGGGACAAGATAAAAGTTATAAAATAACTTCTCTGCTTAATGCATTATATACTCAATGCTAAACCCTTTTTTTGTCTGTTCAGTTTGTTGTAACAATTCTGTTAAAATGCTGACTGTAAATAGTAAAAGATCAAATCTTAAATATTGTGCTAAATGTAAGCCAAAACATGCAAAAACAGTTCCATGAAACTGAACACCAAGGAAACCTAGAAGAACATGAAATGACATTACTTTCCCAAAAGTATTTTCAACACAGATACTGTAATAATGTTCCAAGTAATCTTATATTTCATTTATAAATATTTTTCTGTTCCACAAACTGTGAAAAAGCTTAAAGGATATTTACTGACAAATTCTTAACTTTCTAACCAAATCAATAAACTGCACATTCCACTTTAATGTCAGGATAATATTGTTTTAAATAATGAAAAAGTTTATGAGTCAGAGTTTTATCACAACCCAGGCAGAGTAATATGATATAGCACAAGATAACTAACTACTTCATACAGTATGTTTCATCCTCAGTACTAATCATTCCACAACATAGTTCAAATTGTAAACAAAGAGCATAATAAGAACAAAATCGTTAGGAAATCACAATATGACACCGATCCTACCATTTTCAAAGCCCGTAAGAGAGAAATTTGTTTATCGATCACTGTTGTTGGTCTGAAATGTAATTTTGTCAGTGGGCTTTTTCTGTTTTTTAATTAATACAAATTGTGATACTTTATTTTTGTACCCTACTGCTAATCTGTTTACATTTGTTGTCACATAGAAGCTACATAGCTTGTGAGAATCAATTGGCACAGTTTTGCTTTCATAGATTACAGCTCTTCACTCAACAGTATTCTGCTAAAAATTATGATTATTGTTGCTAGACTCAGACAAGTGTTTGTGTAAACAGCATTATTAGAGTGCTGATTTGACATATTTGTGGATATTAATGCAGTTAAGTAATGTAGGAAATACATTTCTTAAACACTGAGTAACTAGACACAAAACAGCAGAAAGGAGGAGCGTTAGAGCACGTAAGAAAGCTGGCAACAGACTCCTCACAGAAAATCGTTCACAGATAAAACCCTTTTTCACTTACTAATAGTCACCACAGAGGTCCCCCACCCCCATCCCAGATGTGCGGAGCACGGTGGAGAGATTGTCCACAGTCCTGTGGCAGTGTGTAGGAGACTGGCAGCAGCAACACGTAGTATCTTAATGCCAGGTGCAGAATTGTCACGTAACGTAACATAGTGACACGTTTTCTAGTCCTTACGTGTGGAGTGGTGTGAATCTTAGGTGGCGGTGTCCGAAGTCGGAGACGTGCGCACGGGTGCGCTCGACCGGGGCAAGCGGTGAGCCTCGAGAGGGAGGCGGGACGTCATCCGCCGGCTCGGCGGGCAGGATTAGTGGTTCGCCGTACAGAATTTTTGCAAGTGATGTGTCTGGGCCCTCTTTGAGTGCCACACGTATGCCTAGAAGTATCTGGGGAAGTTCCTCAGACTAGAGTCCACCACGGCACACGAGTGCAGCCTCGGCTGTCCCGTGCCGGCACTCGACCGGGCTGTCGCTCTGCGAGTGGCGGGGTGCGGTGTGGATCTCCGACACGCAACACAGAGCACACAGCTGGTCCTACAGGTTACACTTGAAGTGGCAGCCCTGGTGTGTCATCAGGGAAAAGGGGCAGCCTAATCGGTAGACTCACACATTGACGAATGTGTGGGCAATAGAGTCGGCTGTGACGTCCTCCAGAGGAACCGCCTCAACCTACCGAGTGGCCTGATCTGTCACAGACAGTACGCATTTGAAACCCTCAGACAGAGGGAGAGAACTCACGAGATCAACGTGGACGTGCCCCGGCCTGCCGGTGAAGGACGGTGAAGGTGCCGAATCGTGCCCGCCGACCTCACTACGTCGGCACGGGGTGCTCACCCTTGCCCACGTGCAGCAGTCATTCTTGACTCCTGGCCAGATTTAACGTTCAGTTACCAGTGTGGTGGTTGCTCTTATGCCCGAGTCGGACGAGTTGTGTTAGGCACTGAAGACGTCACGTCACAGTTCGGTCGGATGACTCGTCAGACCCTGCCGCTGTCGTCACTGCGGGAAGGTGGCGCATTTTGAGAGTGAGGGAACTCGATCGGTCGGTACGTAGATGTCGGATCGATCTGTCGGCTGCCTGCCGGCGTGCCAGGTCTTCGAGGTCGGTAGGCACGGAGACAGTACTGACCTGTGAGAGATAGTCCGCCACCACTGTCTGTCTCGTGAATGTATCACGCCTCTGTGGAATTGAGGTTGGGGTGGCGAAACCGACTGGGAGGGAGATCCTGAGACGAGTTGCAAATGGCGTCAATAAGAGGTTTACGGTCCGTGAATATTGATGTGTCGACAGATGTGCCGACACAGTGTTATTTTGAGGGGGCCGATAGGCACGCTATCTAACGCAGACGGGCGTGAATTCTGGAACAAGATACGTTATGACTGCTATCAAGAAAATACGTAGCTTTGGAATATACTTAACTTTATTCACTCCTGGTGATACATCTCTCTTGACTATACAAATGAGACTCGTAAGATACATGCACTGTTACAATTGGCGCCTTGCTAGGTCGTAGCCATGGACTTAGCAGAAGGCTATTCTAACTGTCTCTCGGCAAATGAGAGGAAGGCTTCGTCCGTACGGTCGCTAGCAATGTCGTCCGTACAACTGGGGTGAGTGCTCTATCGTATATCGAGACCTGCCTTGTGGTGGCGCTAGGTCTGCGATCACACAGTGGCGACACGCGGGTCCGACATGTACTAAATGGACCGCGGCCGATTTAATCTACCACCTAGCAAGTGTGGTGTCTGGCGGTGACACCACATTCCTCCCCCGCAAATCGGCAAACGGTCGTGTTATAAGGCTTCCGCCCGCCGTGGGGAGGACCCCATGTTGACGTATGCGATGAGGTGGGGAGCCTAACAACAGGCGAGGCTGTGCCACCCGCACCCGGCCATTCGGTCCGAGGGGAGCTAGGAAACGCCTGAAAACCTAGTCCAGGGTGCACGTCAACATGCAGTGTATGCGCCCGTAAAGAAACAGGAGGGGCCGAAGGGTCGACCTCCATTGCGCCTGGGCACCCGACGCGCGAAGACGTCAGGTGGTCCAGAGCGGGCAAGAGGTCCATGGCGGAGGACAGCTGGTCACGGGAAGCGAGCGGCGGCGCGTGACCCGGGGAGGCGCGTGGCGGCTGCAGCGAAGCGTCGAATGCGGGCGGCGCCGGCGGGAGAACAGGCGGCGGCGCGTCGCCATGGGGCAAAATGGAAGGCATCGTCGGTAACACCTGGGGATGAGGCGAGCCAGTAGATGGGTCCCCAGGGCGCTGACCGGATGGCACCGTCGCTGAAAGCAGACGGGGAGTGGCAGAACCCGTGCGACGACAGAGGCGCAGCTGATTGAGATGCCGACGCACCTCACCAGAGGCCCCCAAAACCAAATACATCGCGCGGCCGAGGCAGCGAAGAATGCGCCCTGCGAGCCAACGCCGTGAACCGCGATAGTTGCGATAGAATACAACGTCGCCTGGAGCAAAAGCAGGAGTCTGCCGCTGCATTGGAACCTGATGCGGCGGATGCAGCAAAGACATCAGGGTCCGATGAGGATGACCGTGGAGCAACTCAGCCGGCGAGCGACCATCTCGGGGCTTAGAGCGATACGAGGACAAAAAGAGCAACAACGCATCCTCCCGAGAATGCGACTCTTGCAACTTCAACATCTGTGACTTGAAAGTCCGGACCAATCGTTCAGCGGCACCGTTTGACTGAGGCGAAAACGGCGCGGATGTCAGATGTTGAATACCATTGGCCTGGCAGAATGACTGAAATTCTGTGGACATGAATTGTGGGCCATTGTCGGAAACAATAGTCTGCGGAAGACCTTCAATGCAAAAGATAGCAGACAACGCTTGGATGGTGGCAGAGGACGTCGTGGAAGACATCCGGACAACAAAAGGAAAATTACTGAAGGCATCAACCAGAACCAACCATCGAGCATTCCAGAATGGACCAGCAAAATCAATGTGCAAGCGTTGCCAAGGAGAAGTGGCTTTTGGCCATGCAAAGACTTTCCGCGGAGGTGCGGATTGTTGTTCGGCACACGCCATGCAAGAAGAACACATATGCGTAATCGCAGCATCGATTCCGAACCAAGTACAGTGCTGACGAGCAAGTTGTTTCGTTCGCACTATACCCCAATGTCCGTGGTGAAGAAGCCATAAAACAGAGGACTGTAACGAACGTGGGACCACGACTCTGGACTGATCATTATCAGAACGCAACAACAAAACACCACGTCGAACAAAAAGTCTCTCCTTGTGAGCAAAAAATCGGCGAACCAACGGATCCTCGATCCGAGACTTTGACGAAAGCCATTGCGTAGCAACAAAACGCAAAACAGTAGCAAGGACAGGGTCAGCAGCTGTGGCTGTAGCTACACGACGAAAATCAATCGGAAACGATTCGACCACTTCATCGGATTCCGCATCAATGAACATGCAAGCAAGTTCGGAAGAATCGAATGCTTTATCCTCAGCAACAGGCAAACGGGACAACGCATCGGCGTTTCCGTGCTTAGCAGTGGACCGATACAAGATATCGTAGCGGTACTGCGAGAGGAAAATAGACCAGCAAATGAATTTCTGCGCTGTACGTGGAGGTACAGGCTTGGTCGGATGAAAAAGCGATGTCAAAGGTTTGTGGTCTGTGATGATGGTAAAGTGACGACCATACAAGAAATCATGGAACTTAGTAACACCAAACACGAGAGCCAAAGCTTCTTTCTCTATCTGCGAGTAATTTCGTTGCGCAGACGAGAGCAATTTGGACGCAAAGGCAATAGGGCGATCATGGGAGCCAACTTTGTGCGCAAGCACAGCACCGATCCCGAAATCCGATGCATCTACCATCAACAAAAGGGGTTTCTGGGGATCGAAAGGCGTGAGGCAAGTATTAGAAAGCAACGCCGATTTCAACTGGCGAAAGGCGCGTTCGCATTCCATCGTCCAGACGAACGGAACACCTTTACGGCGTAAGCGATGAAGCGGAGCTGAAATGGAAGAGGCATTGCGCACATATTTATGATAATAGTTAATTTTACCCAACACACTCTGTAGCTGCTTTACATTTTGAGGGGAAGGCAATTCTTGTATGGCACGGAGGTGCTCTGGACTCGGATGTATGCCTTGGGCATTAATGACATGTCCCAGGTATGGTAAGTCACGAGCAAAAAACACACATTTGTCCTTCCTCAAGCGAAGACCATTTTGTCGCAAGACCTGAAATAATGTTCGTAGGTTCGCAAGATGATCTTCTTCTGTCTGTCCGGAGATCACTCTATCGTCCAGATAGTTTGCCGCAGTAGGGACTGGCGCACAAATAGTTTGTAAATATTGCTGAAACAACGCAGGGGCGGATGCACACCCGAATGGCAGTCTTTTGAATCGGTACAATCCAAGATGCGTGTTAACCACCAATACGCGCTGGGATTCGTCGTCCACCGGTATTTGCAAGTACGCATCGGCTAGGTCCAACTTTGAAAAATATTTTCCCGGGCACAGTTTAGCAAAAAGATCTTCTGGGCCCACGCAAAGTCTCAATTTTCCGGAAGGTTTTGGCAAAATTACTAAGGGTGAGGCCCAGAGAGAAGCTTGCACACGTTCAATTACACCTTGTGATTCGAGATCGTTTAACGTTCTTGCGACCTCATCACGCAATGCGTGGGGAACATTGCGCGCTCTGAAAAATTTCGGTTGCGCGTTGACTTTCAGTTCCAAATGTGCTTCATAGTTTTTAGCGCAACCTAAGCCCGGTGCAAAAATGTCTGCAAATTCGTCACATAGACGAGAAACACTGTCTGAAGGCACAGTTTGATTCACTGATAGGACCTGATTTACAATAGACATGTTAAACAACTGAAATAAGTCTAAACCAAACAAGTTCACTGCAGTAGAAGAATGAAGAACGTAAAATGACACAAGTTTCGTTTGTCCCTTGTATGTTGCAAGAAGGCTGCACTGTCCTAACACAGGAATTTTCTGTCCTGAATATGTGGTTAGCTTAACATTTGCGGAACGCAACGGAGGTTTGCCCAGTTGTTTGTACGTGTCGTGATTGAGCATTGAAACTGCAGCTCCGGTATCGAGCTGGAATGGTATGACCTTGCCATTAAAGTCCAAATCTACAAAAAGTTTATTGTCCTGCTGACGACAAGAGCGACTGTTTTGTGCAATTTGAACAGACACTTGTACAGAATCACTTGCTAATTGACGTGATTTCCGGCGACGTCGACGCACAGTTTTTGTGGGACGAACACAGTCACTATTAGAGAAAGTGTCACTGGACGAAGTGGAATTAATGACATAAATGTCCATGGGCGAAGGTCCACAAGCCTGAGTGTCCTTGGTTCCATTCCGGCGCGAAGCAAAGGGCCTGGAATGGTTGTGATCGTCTGATCTGAGCTTTTTCTGGCAAACACTCTGAACACGTCCTTTCCTATTGCAGAAAAAGCAAATAGCTTGGCGTGACGGGCAATGTTCACGCGAATGTCGAGTAGCACACTGCGGGCATGATTTCACTGCATTTGTGTGCTGGCGCGGCACACCTGGCTTAGAGCGCGGCGGCAGCTGCGTCAAAGTGCGCGAGGCCCGGTTACCGGGCCGTGCAGCGCGTCCAGCGGGCTGGTTAATGTTACACACGGCTGGCGAAGTTTCAAAAGATTCCTGAGCACAGTCAAGTGTGTCTTATCTATCTAATATGTCTATCACTTGTTGAAGGGAGGGATTTACTAGTTTCAAAATTTGCTCCCGTATGCGAACATCAGAAACGTTCTGTGCAATTGCATCACGCACCATTGTATCTGAATAAGAAAGGCCACAGTCACAGTCAAAGGCACAGTCCCTAGTAAGTCCTTGCAATGTTGCTACCCACTCCCTATTAGTTTGACCGGCCGTATGTTTTGTACGAAAGAACGTATACCTTTTTGCAACCACATTAACCTTTTCTTTGAAATAGGCATCTAAAGCAGACAAAATTTCCTCGTAGGACAGAGTTGCTATGTCGCGTCGGGGAAACAATTTCACTATCACACGGTAGGTGGACACACCGACACAAGAAAGCAAAAACGGCGAACTGTCGGGACCATTCTGTCCACGATTCGTGCACCGGGTTGTAGTGCCTAAAAGGCGGTGCAACTGCGAGTTGTGGCTGCGGTAGCGGTGAAGCGGCGGCTGCCGCATCGTGTTGCAGTGCACGTTGACCCTGGACGAGCTGTCCAAGGGCATCCAATAACGCCTGCGCCTGCTGATTCTGCAAGCGATAAAATTCGGACAGTACATCTGGCGAAGCCATGACACAAATAAATGTACGCAATCAGAAAGAACACGTTTCCTTTAAGCTGCGTCGCCAAATGATGTGTCGACAGATGTGCCGACACAGTGTTATTTTGAGGGGGCCGATAGGCACGCTATCTAACGCAGACGGGCGTGAATTCTGGAACAAGATACGTTATGACTGCTATCAAGAAAATACGTAGCTTTGGAATATACTTAACTTTATTCACTCCTGGTGATACATCTCTCTTGACTATACAAATGAGACTCGTAAGATACATGCACTGTTACAATTGACGCCTTGCTAGGTCGTAGCCATGGACTTAGCAGAAGGCTATTCTAACTGTCTCTCGGCAAATGAGAGGAAGGCTTCGTCCGTATGGTCGCTAGCAATGTCGTCCGTACAACTGGGGCGAGTGCTCTATCGTATATCGAGACCTGCCTTGTGGTGGCGCTAGGTCTGCGATCACACAGTGGCGACACGCGGGTCCGACATGTACTCAATGGACCGCGGCCGATTTAAGCTACCACCTAGCAAGTGTGGTGTCTGGCGGTGACACCACAAATATAGTGGGTGAAGCCCTTCGATATCGTACAGAAGTATTTGATCACCTTATGAACCAGTAAAAGTTCTCAATCAAACACCGACCACTTACACTGAGACATTGTCAGTTTTTTCTAGGCAGATCGGAGTGATTCTGTAGTGTCACCCACGCCCTGTTGCTGGCATCTGCCGTGAGGGTCGTAAGTGGATTTAGCTTGGAGCGGGCGAGGGTAACAGCTTCAGAAAGCGTGGTTCTCAGACAGTTGGACGTGTCGATCGTGTCGTTTGATCCATCGGCCAGGAACACGTCGGGCAAACAGCATCTTGTACGGAAGCTGCACGGGGGAGGTGTCGGCGATAAAAACTTACCCTGACTAGAAGGCATCTTAGTGCAGAATGATCTTCTGGGAGAGGCAAGCTAAGATTGGAGTTGACCCATCTGAAGGGGGGGCGCATGCCTGCAAACGAAACAGTGTGTCCCAGAAAAGTAACAGTGGTGTTACTAAGCTGCGACTTTTCACAATTCATCTCGATGCCATTCAATTCTGATGCCGTGCGAACTTGACGAGGTGCTCCTGATGGTCGCTGATAGATGATGAGTACACGAGAATATCACTGAGGTACACATAGGCAAAAGGAAAGTTAAACACCACTGAGTCGATAAAACGTTGCTACGTTCGTGCAACTTTTTTAAGGGTGTAAGGCACAAATTGGTATTCAGAGAGCACAAATGGCGTATCGATAGCAGTCTTAGGTATGTCGGGTGGGTGCCAGGGAACTCGGTGACACGCCATACAGCAGTCAAGCACTGTAAACACTCGGACACTGTGCTAGAGTTGTGTGTAGTCCTGGATGTGGTGCGAATTTAGCTCAAATGGCTCTAATCACTATGGGACTTAACATCTGAGGTCACCAGTCCCGTAGACTTAGAAGTACTTAAACCTAACTAACCTAAGGACATCACACACACCCGTGCCCAAGGCAGGATTCGAACCTGCGACTGGAGCAGCCGTGTGGTTCCAGACTGAAGTGCCTAGAACCACTCGGCCACAGCGGCCGGCGAAAATTTAGCATTCAGTAATCACCGTATATACGGAATGTACCATCTTTCTTTAACACGAGGTGTATCGGTGAGGGTCAGTTGATGGTTGAGACCACAGGATATCCGCGTCTTTGACAGTGTCCTCAGCACAGTGTAGCTCGATCGGGTTAAGGTGCCAAACCTTGTCGAACCAGAGTCCCCTCCGCGGTATTTATCTCGTGACAGGTGCCACTGCTGATAGCGACTAAGCAGTAGGTGAGACGGCAGGGGGGGGGGGGGGGGGGCTCGATTGTGTGAGCTGCAGGTCGCCGGTAGCAGATGAAATATAACATTGGTGGGAGATGGAATGTTGGCACGTGGGAGGTGGAGTAGGTTCACTGGCAGTGTGAGTGACGTGTCAGCTGACATCGGGAGATCGCGGGTGAGATGCGGTGCGACGGTGGGCAGTGAGTGTGACGGCGTGCTAGCTGCGAGGACGATGTCACAATCACTACGCACGTCACACGGAAGCAGGTGCGGTTGCCGGGCCTCGTGTATTGGCGTTCGTGTAGTTGCCGTGGACAGAGAGAGCGGCACGTCCGCCCGGGTCGCAACTGTGGGGTCAAGATCGTGCTCGGGAAACAGTATCGGCAGAGATGCGGCGGAAGTTTGCCGGTACATGTGCAGTCGGGGACGGCGCTGAGTCGAAAGAGATCTGCTTCGAGTTTTGCGTGCAGAGGGCTGCCATCTGAGAGCACTCGTGTGAGAGCTCGGAGATCTGAGAAGGCTGTCGCCACAGGAGATTGTGGCACCGGAAGAGTGGTGGACTGCAGTGCCTCGAAGGTAAGGCGAGAGGTCACAGTGGCAGAGGAAGTTCAACCTTATGACAGGTTTGTCGATTTCTACGACGTAAAAAGTCCAGGGAAAAGCTTATTGTGGGAAACACAGAGTAATAACCTTACGTACCTGTGAGAGGGGATACGTGGTCTGTTTACAGTGACAAAAGGTAGTGAAGCTGGAGAGGGGTCATCAGATGTGACAGTGGCGAGGGTGACGCCGACAGCTGCTCCCGTGTGCACGAGGAAGTGGAGGCCGGACATTACGTCACCACGTAGAGACGGTGAGTGTGTGCCCGAGGTGGGCGCCGTGTGATCCGGACCGGTAGGCGCCGTGTGGCGTAGAGGCGGGACGTGGCGTGGCACCTAAACGTGACTGCCGTTCGTGTTTAGGTGACTGCGCAGAGGCCTGCAGTTGTGAGCGGTGGGCGAAACATCGCACGAAGCTGACACTGTGGACAGGTAGGGAGGGGGGACGGAGAGGCAGTGTCGGCGCTCGGAGGCCGGTCGGGCACAGCTTCATCCGTGTGTGGTGCATGTCGGGTCGTCGACACTGGCAGTGTGGGGCGGAGGCCGACAGATGTCAGTGGTGTTGCAGTGGTGGTCTGGCCCGGGTGTGCGCGACTGTGAGCACGTGAGGAAGGGGGCAGCGGGGACGGCACTGCCCCCACCGCCGCAGTCGGCGACGACGCTCGAGGCGTGCACCGGCAGAGGCGAATAATAGCGAATGCTCGGTCAGCGGAACGGATGCTCGACTCCGTAGCGGCAGTGGTACGCGGAAGCAGCTCCGGCTGTACCTCCTGAGAAAGTTTGAGGAGCCGAAGGGTCCAGAGAGTGATGTCGGTCCTAACTTAACTGTCGATTTCCGAGTGAAGGTGCCGTCAGAACTCAGACGGCGTTCATTTGCCGAATAGTTCGGCGTGAATAATCTGGTGTGTGGCCTCCGGAGGAGGACAGGAGAGGTGCTCGATGAGGCAACTTTTACACAATGTACAGTTGCAGTCTGTAGGTGATGAAAGCAGCAGATCACTGATGAGATCGATGTGGTCGTGCCAATGACTGGTAAGGTAAATTGTGCTCACGATAACGTCAGATACAGCACGGAAATCGGGGATATAATCCACTAGGGCAAACCACATCTTAGGGTTGTCCTTTCGCACCTCGGGAAAGCTCAGAGTGGTAGTATTAAGAGTGGGCGAGGAAGCAGCCAACGTGCACTGAGACAGGGGAGCTGTACCGGCCTGCGGTGTCAAATCGTGACCGAGTGGTGGGACGGCCGTTATCGGAACGGTGCCCGAAGCAGCGGAAGCCCGGCCCGGCTCGTAGTCGGACGCGTGCCGGAGGCTGCTAATATCGAGAGTGGACACGGTCAAAACGTGTGCGTCGGTGAAAGGGGCCATCGGAAGGCGGCACGACCGGAGCAGGTGCAGGCAGAGCAGGGGTGGTGTAGTGGAGGGCTGGGCTCTGGGGAGCAGCGACGACCCGAGTAGGTCCGGAGGGGGCTGCGGCGCCACAGTCGGAGGCAGCAGGTGCGGACGTGCGGGTGTGGACGAGAAAAGGATGCTGTGGTCTGTAGCGGCAGGACCGGGTGCGAGTGAGGTGCGTAAGGAGGGTTGCTGCGGCGCCGTCGGCCGATACGTTTGGAGCGGGCACGAGCAGAGTACGGGTGCCGTAGGGCGGTGCCGCAGGAGCCGGGGTGGAAGGTGCGAGAGCGTAAGTGACCGGTGCGGCAAAAGCGACCAGCATCACCGAAAATCTGTGCACGTGGGAAGCGAGACGTGCGGAGATGCGGTCCTCCGACACGGCGGAGGTGACCCGCGTCACTGCTGAAGCGGGCAATAGTGCTGACACGGAGAGGTGAGCGTGCTGGCGTACCGGTGCGGCAGAGGTGACTGGCGTCACCGAGTGAGCGTACGAAAATGAAACTGTGTGACCGGAACCCGTCGCAGCAGAGGAGCCGGTCGTCGTCATCGCAAATTGTGAGAACACTGCAGAATGGGGCAGCACGCTTTGGACTCACCGGACGGGCCGTTTCGTTCCAACCTCGGCCACGGACCGGCAGTGTGATGTGGCGAGTCCTTTACGGGGACGAGGCCGGTGAGCGGGTTACTCGCCACGAGGTGGTAGGCGTGCAGGGCAGCAGACGTTGTCGGCCGTATAGTGCCGGGTGAGGCTGGTTCAGTGGCATCGGAAACCCGTCAAATGAAGTCGTATATTTCTGCCTTATCCACGAGTGACAAGGCATTGTAGGCACGGAGGAGTCTGAACGCGAAGGAATAATATGACCCGTGTCGGTAGTGAACGGAACCGGAACACAAGAAAAAAGGCGATGCACACTCACAGTTTTCAACATAACTAACAGTTGTTGGAGTCACCACTGTGGTTATTAATGCAGTTAAGATAATTCCTGTTACTAATGACACACGTTTTGAGGGAAATACATTTATGAAACACTCAATAACTAGACACATTACAGCAGAAAACATGAATGTTACAGCATGTGAAAAACCCAGCATCAGACTTCTCAAAGAAAGTCTTTCACAGATAAAACACACATTTCCCTTATTGACAGTTGCCACATATTTTTGAAAAAATTTTGATATGAGCTAGAGATTGTGAGTTTAAGTTTTACATTTTTACATCAGAATTGCATACAGTAAATATTATGTTGTTTGCATCACTACCACAAACTAGTCTGCCACTGTTTCTAAACCAACCACCAAGTGAGCTGTAACTGTTTACAAAATTGAAATTTTCAAGTTTTTGTACTTTGGAAAAACTATTACAGATATTTTTCTCCACACGAAATATATGCAAGTGCCAGGTTCCTAATGCTTTTTAGCAACTAATACTGAAACTTCATTTGCCCTAGCCAGTTCGAGTAATGCTTACAATTAGACTTTTACAGCAGAAAACAGTTTGTCTGTAGAACAGGATCCTCTACTGTGCTTAGAGCATTACCTCAAAATATTATCTTCTACAACATTATCATTCAAAGTTTGCAACTTTGCTACATCACCATGAACACTAATTTCAGCTTTGCTGTATTCTTCAATTAATACTCTTGGTGCTACGCCTTTATTCACAGTTTCATAAATTTAACATATTCACTCAAATTGAAACACCTCAACACAAAAGTTTCACGAGCTTCTAAATTTTCTTCGCTTGAGTGTTAGTCCAACCATCATTCTTGCATTTTAGAAATAATTACTGTTACTTTCCATACAAACCCACATAAAATTCCTTCTCCTCAATCTGCAAACACGTAGGTCCACAACAGTATCCAAATTTTTATTCTGTAAGATCCCAGACCCGAGCTTCCAAATTGAGCTGACTCTCTCCTCTACTGTTGTCCAGAAAGAACTGAAAAATAAAAGCTGAGAGAAAGCACACTTTTTTTGCTACGTGTGTGCAGCTAATAAATTGGCAAGAAGGAAGGTCGCACAGTACCTTCTTTTTATTGCTCCTTATTGAATTTGTGGCTCTATGGAATTAGCATTTTTAGATCTAGGCAGAACGACTGACCTTCACTGTAAGATAAGGACAATGCTGCACGATGAAACTTTATCCTTCTCTCTGTTTATTGTTTCCATCTCTCATGTAGTAATTTATAGCAGTTCCACATTGCAGTACAAAACAAACCTCAGCCAGCCAGTGACCTCAAAAAGAAAGGGATACCTCCCACGTCATTCACCTCGTGACTTCACAGTGAAACTATTTGCTCCGTAACTAACCGACAACTGCTCGTTACACAAATTGACGAGAGCAAAGATAGGAGAAGTTTCAGTTCAGCTATCTTATAATACGTCGATATTTTACATCCGGAGATCTTCGTATGTGGTTAAATACTTCTTTTATAAAATTGTCAAATTATTGCTCAAAATATTTCATACGTTGAGATTGATAATTTCAGATACGATTATAATTTTGAATTAAATTAGAAGTACAAAGAGTAATAGTCTTCTGAAAATAAGGCTTACAATAAGGTACAGAGCACATCGTTCAGAAGTGCAGTGTAATATTCCTTCGGGCACGCACGCACGTCCTAAGGAACACGGGCTGTGGTAAGCTGCAGCCATTATGACGTATGTGAAATGTATTTGCAGTTGCAAATACGGACAAATCTCAGCTGTATAATGGAATGGTGACAGCGAAAATTTGTGCCGGACTGAGACGTGAACCCGGATTTTGCACTTATCGTGAGCGGTCACCTGTCCGTTTGCACGCTTCACGGCCAGACCCAAACTTCCACATGTCGAAAACCTGCACCGGTGCGTTCATTATGTACGTTTCTGTACAGGGGAGGCATTTTTAATCGAAATTCACGTGCCCAGTGTCGGTGGATAAATACGATATTGTAGTGCCTGTGTTGTCCAGAAGTAAAAAGCGTGCATCTCTGAAGGAATATTGCATCATACTTCTGAACAATACAGGCACTGAAATATCATATTTATCCATCAACACCAGGCAAGCAGCATTCAATTAAAAATGCCTCCCCTGTATGGAAAAATATATAACGAATGTACGAATGCAGGTTGTGGACATACGGTTGACAATATATTGAAGTTTGCATCTCGTCTGGAAGTACGGTCCGATAGCCTAACGGCAAACCGACTGCTCGCAATAAGTGGGAAATCTTGGTTCGAGTCCGTATCTGGCACAAATTTTCATTGTCATCATTCCATCACACAGCCGACGGTTCTCCGTATTTGCAGCTGTGAATACATTTCGTGTTAAAATAAGGCTTACGTATGTTGTATCTTTTTTTGAAAAATATGAGACTGTTATATTATCAGAAGTACAATATAAAGTCACGATTTCTTCGGATCGTGTCATGAACTGAATGAGTGTACACAGTCTACAATACACGACACTGACCAGCTCCGTAACACAGGGGGGGAGTGATCTGTGAGCTTGCTGCTGCTGTTGCTGCCACTGAGTCTTGTTCGCAGGGGACTGTGCCTGTTCTTTTCCTTCCCTCTTCTCTGCTTACAAATACCCATGCTTAATGGTAGTAGCCAAAATAATGACCTGACCATGGAATATGCACAAATAGGTTGCTGTTTTGCCAGGTGGTGTAAGTGGAACGTGGTTTATGGTTGGCTTACTACAGGTATCTGTGGCATTGCTTTTAGCCTGCTTAATTGTGAAAATGTTAGTGCCTTATGCTGATTAAATATTGAGTGTCTTGTGAAACTGCCCATGGAGGTCTGTAACACAGCATACGCATACCAATGGGGCACCTATGCTGTGAGATCTGTATCACTAAATAGCTAACACAGATTTGGAACTTGCAACTGGGATTGTACACTAACAACTTCAGGGACAACAAAAATTGGATTTTCGGCCTTTCATATAATTATTGATCAAATTTAAAATTCTGCCATAATATACTCACTGAGATGTATGATCTTATGTTAAAGGTTTAACACAATAAGACCAGTATTGTTTTGTTTTATTTTAGGGCACAAGAACAACTAGAGTCGTACGTGCCCATTTCAGAACTGTAGGACACGAAGATGAAAGGGAGTAAAAATGACTACACATTAAGCCCAATTCACAGAAGGAAAGACAGCTAATAAAACGAACTTAAGTTGGCTAAGGAGACGACCGTTTGCCTCTGTTTGATTTCTCGGAGCCTTTCTGGTCGGCAGAGGAAGACTCGGACGTTTGTCGGCCGGAGAGACGTAAGAGGGCTTCACGGGAGTATTCCTCCTATCCTTTCCGGCCTGCCGGTCGTGTAGCAGGTGACTCTGCCCCGAGGCAAAAGTTCGGTGGCTCGTCGCACACCCGGAGCAGGAGACGGGGACACTGTGCGATTTCACAACCGCGGTGCCGAATTTGAGGTCGCATGTCCGCACACTTCGTGGAGTGACACGTAGCGATGACAGTACTTTAAGTGCCGGACGGTAGAACACGTGGCTTCCGACTGGCCGACAATTGCGAGTGACCGGGTGAGGCACTTTTTCCTTCGGCCAGATCTTCCGGACGACCCACTCGTCGAGATACGCAGACAGTCTCAGGAGGAGACGGCACAGTCGCCACTGCAGTCGGCAGGGCGGGGAGAAGGAAACAGAATGTCACCCTCTCGAGCATCCCTGTCGCAGGCTACACATTTGGCCAGGTGTCGACAGGACATTTGAGTGTGGTTATAACGGTGACAGTAGTAGCAGCGCATTGGGTTAAGAACGTAGCCTGCTTTGATCTTTGACAGAAACATTTTTCTATAAAAAGTGAGAAAAAGAGTGCACACGAGCACTAGTGATTACACGTAACGGCACCCTGATCGGAGAGGTACATTTGGATTTCTGTCTCGATCGGACCGTCGAGCTACTCAGTGTAAATAACACCGCGGGACGCATACGGCATTCGGTGGGCCTCGACACGGGCGGGATAGTTGCGGAGGAGCGAAGCTGTGAGCTGTCGTCGTGCTCGAGAATCGGTAGTAGTCTCCAAAACTGAAGTACCGTCGTGTAAACGAGAACAGGATTTCACGTGCCTGGCAATTGCGTCGACACCTTTCCGAATAATAAATGTATTTACCGTAGCTAAAGGACAGACCGTCTTCAGCTGTAAAATGGCAAGGAACTGTGGTGCAGAGGGTCACTGAATCTTTAGCCTCGTTCCACTTACGTTCGGTAGACGTCTTCTACCAAGAGACGATCGGCTCGTGGCGAGAAAATGCCCCGCGGTTGTCGGCGCCTCTGACGGCACACTCCTTCCGACCGTCAGCCTCCCTCGGAGGGGAGCGCTCCTGGCTCAGGTGGTCGTTCGCACCTCCCGAACGCCTGACAGAGGGACCGATTGGCAGTTTGGGAAGGTGGCAGCACGGGCAACCGCCCTTCCTGGGCCGGGTCCGTACCGGGGGGTACGTGCGAACCCCACCTGTCGGTGTGGGGCTACGAGTTGTGCGTTACCGCGTCACCCGTTACGTGTCGGACGCACAGGTTGACCTTCAGGAGCGCACAGTGAGGAATAAGAAAAGGAGGAACCTCAAACACTGGAGCGGAGGAAGGACGGGAGAACGGGAACGGAGAAAGCGAAAAGGACCGAAAAATGTTGGACTGTTCTGATATCGGCTACTGAAAATTCGGAACACACTTCAACGAGAGGACAGACATGTGGAACGAAAGGGAAAAGGTGCTGCAAAAGCTGGGCCCCCGTGGTGGCCTAAGAGTGGCAAGCCCCCTGGGGGGGATGAGACCAGTACGAGACTTAGAAACTGTGTATATGTGTTGAGGTAGAATAACTCATCCCAGACTATACTCGTCCTATGTTTGATAATGAGAGCACGTAATGACTTCTACTTCTAATTCTGCATCTACATCTAATCTAGTCGTACTCTGCAAACCACCGTGAAGTGCGCGGCAGAGGGTATGTCCAGTTGTACCAATTATTAGGGTTTCTTCTATTGCAGTTACGCATGGAGCGTGGGAAAAATGATTGATTGAATGCCTTTGTGTGTGCTATAATTATTCTAATTTTAATTCGTGATATCCGTGTGACAGATATGTAGGCGTTTGTAGTATATTTGTAGAGTAATCATTTATAAGTCAGTTGTTGAAACTTTGTTACTAGACTTTCTCAAGATAGTTTACATCTATCTTCAAGAGTCTGACAGTTCAATTTCTTCTGCATCTCCTTAACACTTTTCCGTGTGTCAAATTAAATCTGTGACCATTTGTGCTGCCCTTCTCTGTATCCATTCAATATCCCGTATTAGTGCTATTTGGTACTAAATCTATGAGATCATTCCGTTTAACATCCCTAAAATGATATGTCCAGGTATTTAAATGAGTTGGTCGATTCCATCTTTGACTCATTGATATTGTAGTCATAGGATACTACATTTTTTGAGGTGTGCACAATTTTATATTTCTGAACATTTAAAGCAAGCTGGCAATCTTTGCACCACATTGAAAGCTTATCAAGATCTGACTGAATATTTATGCAGCTACTTGCAGGTAATACTTCATTATAGATAATTGCATTATCTACAGAAAATATGAGGTTACTATTAAAATTGCCCACAAGGTTATCAGTACACGACATGAGGAGGAAGTTTCCCAACACACTTCCTTGGCACACACCTGAAGTTACTTCTACATCTGACGATGATTCTCCATCTGAGATAACACGCTGTTCCCTCCCCACCAAAAAGTCCTCAATCCAGGTACAAATTTCACTCGATTCCCCCAACGATTGAACTTTTGACAATAAGAATAAGTCTGGTACTGAATCGAATGCTTTTCAGAAATCGAGAACTTCTGACGAAGTTCAAACATAAATTCAAACTTTTCCAAAACTTTTTCTTCCTTCCATCCTTAATGTCTGACATTTAACACATTAACACATTTTGTAAAATAATCAGACATCTGGAGCTGTTTTACATATGTAAGTTTGTTTCTTTAAGGGATTCATTTTGGCTAGTTATATTGGTTTGATACTAAAGCTAAAAACCATTACGTAAACTGTCATTGAGCCAAAATAAACTTTTCATACACTAAGCATTTCTTCCAGTTATTGCTGTCAGTGCAGATGCATATAGATTCTGCTCCTTCTTTCAACTTTTTCCCAATAGAAATTTTATTCCGATTTGTTTACGATTAGTGAGAGGGTACACAGTCAGTTAAGAACAAGAAAACGAGGCAAATTCAGTTGTCGTGCAATGTAGGTCATGAGAACAGAGAATTTGGTCGGACTAGAAAAGAACCGGGGCGGTCGGAAGCAGCTGCGACACAGACAGTACGAACCGACTCCTCGAGGATTTGCCAGATGAGATTGTAACCTGTTCACAGTGAATACCAGCCGTCTCTTAGCTGACAACCAGTTGGCCCAGTGAGCGTGGACGATGTGGGAGCTGTTCAGTCCACAGCTCGTGGTCTAGTGGCTAGCGTCGCTGCCTCTGGATCGCGGGGTCCCGGGTTTGATTCCCGGTTGGGTTGGAGATTTTCTCTGCCCAGGGACTGGGTGTTTGTGCTTTCCTCGTCATTTTACTACTGTCGTCATCATTCGTGGCAGTGACTACATTGGATTGTGAAAAAATTGAAACTTTGTGCGGATGCTATTGGCCGTGCAATTGAGCTCCCGACAAACCGCACGTCGTCATCGTCATCCTCGTCCTTCTGTTCACCACTAATACTGACTTCGTTTGCGTCCACCTGTCTTGCTGCTGTGCATCTTCTGTCACTGGAATTTGATTATGTGCCTCAGAAAAGACAGAAAGCATCTGTTTATATGACCGGTAACGAAGTTTCTTTCTTCTTGAGGTTTGCCATTGCTTTCTTTGTAGGTGTTTGTACAGAAGGGGAATCGTTCAGTTGCAGGTACTGAAGACCTTGGTGGAGAAGTGCACCAGAATACACACACTGACGGCTCCCTACAAACTGCTGAAGTCTGAAAGGTGCTCGGAGGCCCTGTCGCAGCTGCACAACCTCCGTGTGCTGAATCTGGAACCGGAATACAAGGAATTCGATCGTAGCTCTACCCAGGAACCTTGTTTGGTGCGACCTCTGGTCAACGGATGCCCGCAACTAGCCGAGGTCGACTTTGGGTTTACGTATATCAATATGGAAGACCTGAGGTACTTTCTGAGAGCCAAGAGGAACACCCTCAGGTCGATACGCATAAAGTGGGCGATGGGTGGGACGAGGTGAGTGTTATTACCTGTCCTCCTAAGATTGTCTAACTTCTACTCGAAATTACTTTCGGTTGACGAGTGTGCTTCCCGTGTATTCGATATCTTCACCCTACACGGTATAACCTGCGCCTTTCTCGTTATGGTAAGTGGACTTTTGGCATATTTCTTCTCGCGTACGTATAAAGGGCTATTAAATACAGATTGTTATGTAGCTAGCTAAATATTGCTACGATTCCTTTAAAAAAGCTGCAGGTCAGCTTTCGTCAGTTTGGTACGGAATTACTTCCATTCGTAAGTGACCGTGCCACTGTTTAAGCCTCCGTATTTAACAGTTGTACCCAGTTCAGTTCTGTGCAATACAACAATACCTGGCAAGCCAGCCTCACCCGCGCATTTTGGGTTCCGAGTTTGTCGTGAAAATTATTCTGCACATTTCGTAGTGAAATTAACAGGCAGAATGTGTCATTTCCAAATTAGCACTTATAATTTAAGAAATGCTGATAATGATTCATTGCATAGACACAGCCTGTGGATGAGGAAGTTTTTGAAACATGTATCCCTCAGGGCACCATTCTGGATCCATTACTTTTTCTGTTTATGTCTATAATATTTTACCATAAATTCTTTCTCTTCAACTTGTTGGTGTACATTATTATCGCCCAAAGTAGAAAGCAGCAACATTATGAGGCACTTAGCAACTTGTGTACGAAGGAACTGTTCACGTTATTACGGGAGCTTGTACTGGAGCAGATACCTTAGTTATTTACTGGTACTACGTAGCTTCGTTGTGAAACGTTTGCCGGAAATATCTGTGTACATACTACGGTAAATTCCACAAAGCAAATATATCACAAGTTGGTCCCGCCAGTTGTGTCTTTAAATTCAGTATACTCCAGTTCCTTGACATAGTTTTTATTTTATTTCCACTGATAAATTAATGACTGTTGACAATTAACTGTTATCAGGAATCATTGTGACCTGGACTATCATTGTTTCATTAGTAAGCATCATACAGAGAGACACAGAAACTATAAAAAAAAATTATTCATTCCAACACGTGCAGATAGAATGTAAATATTGTGAAAATAATGTTCACAAAAATACTCGGTGAGCACATGTATTTGCAATGCTGGTAGATGATGCTGACTTTCAAACAGTGCGGTAATATCTAAGTGAAATAAATGTAACAACTGGGAAAAAAAATTATAAAAAATAACTCACGATCTTTGTTATCATCCAGGACAGAACAACAGATTTCGAGCAGTAACAAAAGCTTCACTCTGAAACACATAATTCGAGCTCACTACAATCACTGGTGTACGAACCTGCTGAGTGGTGAACTAATAAACTGATCAGGCCCTGACTGAATTACAGCAGTCGGTCGGGAAGTTACCGTAGCTGTACCGTAGGAGCGGCTGCCGACACCTCCAGTTTAGTCTCGCAGGTATTCCAGTACTACACTCCATTCACTGAAATGACAGACAGCCTGCGGACACGACGAGGCACGTGACCGCAGCACTGCCACCGAGAGGTGAGCAATACGGGGCACACTTCACTCAGTTTGGCCACGTCTGTTGCGATTGTAAGTCATTAGTGTGTGATCTTAGATTCTGATTGTAAAGTTCGTCTCGTTTGAAAGCCCAGTTTTTGATTATTCGTGTGTCAGTGTCAGTGATTGTAATCACATTCGTCATTCATTATTTTTGTGGTCACCTAGTAGCTATCCCCTTTATTTCTATTTGTATAACATAGGAGTAAACTTGTCATGTTGTCCTCTGCGGAGACGGTGAGCGAGGCCGACTTGTCAGATTTGACTCTAACTGAGAAGTGATCAAAGAAGAAGTCATTAACTTCTGTGGAGAAGCACATGGCTCTTAATCTGTGTAAAATGGAGCTGTTGTATCCAGAGCAGTCAGTGACCAATATTGTTTTGAAAAAAACTTGGTTGTCACACTCTTCAAAGTCTCCCAAGAAAGAAAAATTATGACAAACTTTCAGGAAGTATTGGTGACTTCGATAGAACTGCGATACGAAGGAAATTTTTTGTAACATGTCACTAACAACTGACAAAGTGCTTGTGGCCACGATTAAAAATCCACATTTGAGCAACTTCCATATATCATTTTATTATCATACAGTTTTAAAAGAAATGAATTTTAAATACTTTCGGTGTGGATGCAGTAGCGTGCTAATAGACAGAGATGATTTCAGGGAGGCAGTGTCACCTACAAATGATAAATTGTTGAGAGATGAAGGAAGACCCGTCTATTGTTTGGACGAGACATGGCCAAATACACGACATACCTGAAGTAACGTCTCGGTGCATAAGTCCATAAAATCCTCTAAACAAGCATTTCTATCTGCATTATCCACTGGAAACAGGTAAAGGTAAATGCCTGATTATCACACATATTGGGAGCAAAGCAGGTTTTGTCAGAGGCAGTGTGTGAACTTTCAAATCCAAGACGGGCCCAAGAAAAGTGGAGGCTACTGTGAGGAGATGTGCAACAGTACATTCGAGAAGTGGTTTGAAGACTTTTTCTTCGGCTTCAGCAAAAAGAAGTTACTGTTCTCGATAACATGTCGTGCTATTCTTGTTGAAAAGAAGAAGTACCTAATCTGAATGCCAATAAGCGAGATATACCGGAATAACTAAAATCTAAAAATATTGTTATTGGAAAATGGAGTATTGAAGAAAGAATTACTGGAAATTGTTAAAAAAGAACAGAGTAGTGCACAAAGAATATGCAGTGGATGAAATGGCTGATGGAGCAGGGAAAACTTTTCTTCTGATTCCTCCATACCTGGTGAATTAAACATAATCGAGGTAGTTTGGGCCAAAATCGAAGGCTGTGTTGCAGAAAAAGACAGAACACACAAAATGTCAGAAGTTAAAGAACTATTAAAACAAGCAGTGACTGCAGAAGAGTGAAACAAATGTGTTTTCCATGTGATGGAAAAAGTTTGACCTCAAATGTGGAAATTAGACTGCATTATAAAAGAGAGAAAAGAGTGTTTTGTTATAAACTTGAATCAAAGCAGTTCAACTTCAACAGAATAAGTTTTATTCTTCCTTTAACATTATTGTGGGTCACGTGAAACTGTGTCTGTTTCATTCCAGCTCTCAGTGAATAGACTAATGTGGAGATTTTCCACACTCAGGTTATCCTCTGGACTCAAATTTTCCTGATTTCAGCACATAAATGGTAATTCCTATAAACATGTAACAATACCACTGTGGCTTTAGCTAAACTTCTGCACAGACTGTTCAGAATTTTTAACTTTTCTCTGTCTAGGATCACTGGAATTGTGTTTGTATCTTTTGTAGTTTGTCAAACGTTAATTCTAGATATCTGCTGCCCCCTTTTGCGTAAACCCTGTACTTTGACAAGAGGTCATCGAGCCAATGTAGTCTTTCGAAATGACTGTTTTTGCACGTGAGACGACAACTCACGGGCAATAATAGAAGAGATGCTCCACACTGGCTCTAAATACACGTGGGTGTCCGATCGACTGACGGGCACTCATCAATGGGCAATACCGGCAGCGTACCATTTACTTCTGAAGATGTCTCCCAAAACGGGAGACAAAGAGCCAGAGAAAAGTTTTATATATTGACCTCAGCTTCTCAGCTCAGAAGTTTAAACTGGACTAAACACCAGCTTCGAGAACCTACGTGTTGTTTACGAAGATGTCTCATACAAAGATTTTCATTTCGGCAATATATTCTCACGAACAATTGTGCCTGTATATGTCAATAATCATTTAAAGGCAGAATGTTGTAAAAGAACTTTTTGTTTTACTTATTTTACTGAATTACATGAGCAAGCAACAGCTGGCAGCACTGACTTATTGGTCATCATATACACACAATAAATAAATATGAAATGCCCAGTTTCTGAAGACAAAAAACAAAAAAGAGAAAAAACTGTATGTTGAAGCCTTAGCAGTATTAAAAGCTGACTTCGGAAACACTATTTCATCACCAACTGAATGTGTTAATATGTTGGGCCTTAACTCTCACCATTATGTCTAACGTATATTAGTATAATTTATCAAAAAACAAAGATGATGTGACTTACCAAACGAAAGCGCTGGCAGGTCAAAAGACACACAAACAAACACAAACATACACACAAAATTCAAGCTTTCGCAACAAACTGTTGCCTCATCAGGAAAGAGGGAAGGAGAGGGAAAGACGAAAGGATGTGGGTTTTAAGGGAGAGGGTAAGGAGTCATTCCAATCCCGGGAGCGGAAAGACTTACCTTAGGAAGAAAAAAGGACGGGTATACACTTGCACACACGCACATATCCATCCACACAATACAGACAAGCAGACATATATTAGTATAATTCATCCCTGATGGGTATACTTTCTGTGACACTAATAGTAATGATCTCAGCAGCGAATGATGCGATAGTGACAGTTGAACACGTTGTTGTTGTAAATACAGTATAAGAACTATTAATTTAGAGTTATAATATAAAGTACTCTGTTTCTTTGGTCTTTTGAAACGTGACGGGAGACGAATAATTCTGAAAGACCCCATTTCTGTTGTTACACAGCTGTGTCCCACCGTTGCTGGAGGCCTGCACCGAGTTGGAACGTCTGGAACTCTGCGAGGATGACGACTTTGAGATGGTCCACAGTATACCGAGAGAGGCGTTCACTGCCCTGGGAAAGCTGAAGAACTTGCAGGAACTCAGGATATCGATCCCTATTCGACTACCGCCTGGAGTTGCTCCTCTGGCATTTAAGTAAGTTAAGTGGTGAACGTAAACATTTCTTGTGAGTGCTTAATGCATTGGGGATGGAGTCTATTAAAATGGGATAGGAGAGAAAAAGCGGAGGAGAAAGGAATATGCAGGTACTCTGGAGGGATAGAAAGTGCGTAGAGGCCGGGGCGAGGGCACCGTAGAGGTTACAGGACGGTGGAGGCTGGGGACTGGCAGAAGTCGGGCTAGGGGAGTTACGGGAATGGTAGATACGTTCCTAATTGAGTTCCTAATTGAGTTCCTACTTATTCAGTTCACGTAAAAATCCAGACGGCACGGGCCGCGAAGCGGATGTCGAAGTCGAGCACACTGTACCGGGTGTGACTCTCGGCAGCCGTGTGGCCGCCGTCCCTCGGCCACAGTCGGACAGTGGCCATTTGCGTGGACAGACAACTTGTCAGTTTCGTGCCTACGCGGGATGCTACCTCTACATTCGCACTCCGCAACCCACCGTACCCTGTACCACTACTACTCATTTCCTGTCCTGCTCCACTCGCAGACTAGGTCGCACTACTGCCCTATATGCAGTCTCCTTTACAGATGAATCGTACTTTCCTAAAATTCTCCGAATAGATGAAAGTCGACCGTTCACCTTACCCGATTGTTCCGTTTCGTACCACTTTGCAGTGTTACACACAGATATTTAAATGATGTGACTGTGTCACACAGGACACTACTAATGCTACATCCGAACATTACGGATTAGTTTTTGCTACTCATCCACATAAACTTACATTTTCCTACATTTAGGGCTAGCTGCCATTCATCACACCAACGAGAAATTCCGTCCAAGTCATTTCGTCTTCTCCTGCAGTCACTCAGTGACGACACATTGCCGTACACCTCGATGTCACTGGCAAATGACGGCAGGTTGCTGCCCACCCCGTCTTAGATATTATAGATATAGATTATTATATATTATATATATAGATAATAACAGAAGTCCTGTTGCATTTCCCTGGGGCACTCCTGACAATCCCCTTGTCTCTGACGAACACTCACCATTTCTATAATTTAAAGTGTCTTTGAGCCACTCACGTATCGGGGAACTTGTACTTTCATTAAGAGCCTGCAGTGGAATGCTTTCTGAAAATCTAGAAGTATGGGATCTGCCCAGTGCCGGAGCCCTTCATCTATAGTTTGCAGTATATCACGTGAGAAAAGGACGAGCCGAGATTCACACGTGCGATGCTTTTTAAAACTGAGTTGATTTCTGGACATGAGATTTTCAGTCCCTAGGAAATTTATTATATTAGAGCTCAGAACATGTTCAAGAATTCTGTAGCAAACCAGTGTTAAGGATATTGGTGTCTAATTTTGTGAGTCAATTCTTTTACCCTTCTCGTATACGGGAGTCACCTGCATTGTTTTACAGTCGAGTAGGCCTTTGCGCTGGGTGATTTGCAATAAATGCCGAGCTGTAGAGTACTCTTTGTAATACTGAATTACAATTTCATACAAACCTGGTGACTTATTTGTTTGCAACTCTTTCAGTTGTTTCTTTACACAAGAGACGCTTATTACTACGTCATCCGTATCGGGCTCAGTACAGTGTTCAAACGACGGTACGTTCGTACGATTCTCTCGTGTTAACGATTTCGTACACGTGGAATTTAAAGCTTCCATTTTCATTTGCTGTCTTCGACTGCCACACCAGACTGGACATCGAGTGACCGGACGAAAGCCTCAGATACACTTAGCGAGTTTATGTAGGACCAGAAATGCCACACAGTGGTTGCAGGTAAGTACACAGCCGACGTGGCTGCTACCACAGGTGGCCCAGATTTTGATGGGGTGGGAAACATCTGTCACAGAACTGGAGTAGTCGTCAGTGATAGGAAGTACGGAGCAGATCTCGCACGTAGGTCTATTACTGGGATATCGGCACGAGGGTAGGGTTTAGGATCGAGGGTGGAGTAGGAACAGACAGAGATATCGCGTATGTCAGATGAGCAGTGGGATACTACTGTAGGGGGGTCGGGGGAGATAGTGAGGAGGACATTCCTCATTTCAGGACACGAGAGGCAGTCCTAACCCTAGTGGTGATTCACTTGTTCCAATCCTGGATGCCACTAGTCACAAAGTGATCTGCTCCTTTGTGGCCAGTTGGTGGGTACGAGGGGATTACTAGGTGACTGGGGAGAGAAAGTGCAAGGGATCTGTTTCTGGACTGGGTGGTC